>NC_046154.1:107555410-107560774 GCF_011064425.1 Rattus rattus | reverse complement strand
CAGATCAGATCCTTCAGAGTTGTTTTTTTTTTTTTTTTTTTCGGGGCTGGAGACCGAACCCAGGACCTTGCGCTTCCTAGGTAAGCGCTCTACCACTGAGCCAAATCCCCAACCCCCCCTTCAGAGTTTTTGTTGTGGGCAGTTACAGGATTTCTGACTGGTTATGTGGATGTTGGGTTCAAATTCTGGTCCTAACCATTACCCAACAAATACTCTTAAACGTTGAGATATATCACCTTTCTTTTACTTTTCATGCTGCCATCTTCAGTCATACTCCCATTTTTATTGAGAAATAATAATAGAAATTTATTTACACCAATAAAATACTCACAGTTTGAATACGTGACTTACATTTGTACTAAAACATTTTCTCACATTTTACCAGTATCAAGACTACTCCTGAGAGGTTGGAATTATTGCTCTCAAGTCACACATGAGTACCTGGAAGTCTCAGGAAATTGGGGTAATTAATTTACTTCAAGATGTACAACTAACCAGTCACAGTAGAATTAAGGTCAAAGGTTTGCTGAGTCCAAATAAAGTCTCTTATCCACATATGAGGAGGAAGATCTCTTTCTTCAGAGTCTTGCCCTCTACCTCACCTGGAGTGAACATTGTTTCATGGACTTATTTATAGATAAACTGTGAAATGCTATTTCTGAAGACAAAAATCCAAATTTTTATTACTAGTTTCCACTGAGATAAATATGTGTAAACCAAGTAAGGAGGCACCAGGGGAACTAGAACATACTCATCTAATTTACTCATTAAAGGGCATTTCTATACAACTCCTATGTAGTACTCCTCTAACTCTATCTGATTTGGTATATATTTAAACAAGTAGAAATAACCATATACATTATATACCTAGAAAGTTGCATATTGGTAAGAGTTCTATTCGAATACCATTTTGACTGACTAAACTGTAACACATCAAGGCAGATGTGGAATCCCAAAGGAGATGTAGGAATATCCATCCCTGCTGCATATCCTTCACACAAGGGGTAGATGTGTTGATGTCCACTGCAAAAAGACAAGAGCAGGCAATGCAAAAGCTCTTGCTCCCCAATTAGAAAAATGTCAAAGCAGTTTTTGTGAATACGTAAAACTGTTTATTTATATTTCATGTGTAAATGTTTCGCATGGCTCTATGTAGTATACCCCATATGGACAGTAGCTGCAGAAGCCAGAAGTAGGGCAACCTTGGGATTGGTGTTGCAGACAAACATGAGCTGCCATGTGGGTGCTGAGAAACAAACCCAAAACCTCTGCAAGAACAGCTCATACACTTACTAACTGAACCATATCTCCAGGCTTTAACCTCCATATATTTTTATCAAGCCTCACCTATTAAAGTTAAATAACAGAGTTTCAATTTTATTATTTGTAATCAGAAATGTTAAGGCAATTCTTCCCCTACTGTTTAGAATAATTGGCTGATAATTAAATACTACCATTCTTTTATCCTCCACCAAACTTACTATACCAGTTGTAACTTAGAGACCTTGGACCAGTGACTTAACTATTTCTTTGTTTGTAAAATGGTAGTAAGAATGTAAATAGCTATAGAACATACACTGGTTGGTTCACAGAAACCTCAATTAGCCTCAATGTCATTTCTTTATTCTGCTTATAAAATGTAAAGTGTTAAGGGACAAGAGCAAGCTATAACTTCTGCCTCTAAGTAGGAGCTCGGAAAGCAAATTCAACATTTTTCTGTATCCTTTAATGGAATTCTCTTTAGTTCAGCAAGAAACAGCACTCATTACTCCCAGGTCCAGAGTCCCGGTTGGTTGATGGATAGTTCCAACTACCAGAAGGCATGATAATTAAATGATAGTGTGCTTCCCTTCTAACTTAGACTTTGAAAGAAGCTTTAGAAGAAAATACTTAACAAGATGGCATTCATCACTGAAATCTCTAGCAGATTTTAGACAGTTGCACTTCAGCTCAAAGCTGACCTGCTTTAACTTGGTTGGTTCCACATATGAGAGGTGCATAAAAGACGACAAGAAGTATCCTGTCACAAATACTGTTAAGTTATTAGTTGCAAGTCTCATCAAAAGCCTACAGCTCCCATGGAGCAACTTCAGAATGATATGTTATTTGCATTACTAATAATTTCAAAGCAGCTAAAAACAGCATAAACCAAGCATTATTCAGTATTATTCAATAGAAACTCCCAAGAACTAAGTCCATTGGGTTCTTTGCAACGTACTGTTTTATATAACATGGCTTCTTTTCTCCCAAGTTACTACTTTTTCTTCTCCGAGGTGCTCTGTCACATCTCCACCCCCATCCTTTTGAAATTTCCTTCACATAACTCAGTCCAAGTCTATACCCATTTTAGAAGGAGAAGACTCCCATGTAGATGGGACCAAAACCCCTCTATTGAAAGAGCAGAGTAAACTAGGAAATTTTAAAACTAACAGCTAATTTCTGGGCATAGTTTGACAAACCCTAAATAAATAAAACCAATGTCGTTATGAGTTATAAAATGAATAGTGAGATGTGGTCACTTAGATGTCTGAATAAAAATAATTTCTCCATCCTATTTCTTCACGTAGCCATTTTTACTGGTGTAGAAACCAAGGCACCTCTTAAGATTGAAGAGTGAGTGTAACATCACACTGCTAGTGGGCAAGCTGGAGAGCACCTAGAACTCATCGATCATGCCTTTATGTGATTTTCTATCTTGATAGGATAGTCTGCAGAAAGCAGGAAAAGACATATTCATGACTTTTAATGGATGGTTCACTTGTTCTGTGGCTTTCTGAGTCCACCACTGAAGCAGCGGCCTGTCCTACTTGCTATCTCACTTCCTCATGTAGGTCCCACCTCCCTCAGACGATTAATACATTCTCTACCGGGTGTACTAAGAGTTTTGACATTGGCATCAAAGTTGACTTTTGTTTTAATTACATTTATTCATTACAAACATTGTACAAACAAAAGGACAATTTAATAAGGATATTTACACACAATTTTATGTTGTCTGTGGTACATAGTACATTGATCATACTGTTGTCAATACTCCTAGAGCTTTCCTTTCACATCTTTTCTCTCTCTTTTCACATAGACTATGTTGGTTTGAACTTTATTTAATGGATACATGACTTTATGTATCTGTATAAATCGAAGATCTATATATAAAAGAAAACATGATATTTTTTCTTCAAGGATTAGCTTAATTCCCACAACATTATCTCCAGTTGTTTCTATCTTTCTGAAAGTGAAATAACTTCATCCTTATGCATGGGTTTACATTGTGGCATAAATTATATACATATTATACACAAAATGTATTATACCATATATGTATGGACCGCATCTTCTTTATCTATTCTTTTGTTGTTGTATGCTTAGCTTAGTTCAATAATTTAACTGTTGTCAGTAAGACTACAATAAACGTTTATGTTCAAGTGTATCTGTGATATGATGAATTAAACTTCTTCAGGTAAATTTCTTTTTTTTAATTAACTTGAGTATTTCTTATTTACATTTTTGAATGTTATTCCCTTTCCCTGTTTCAGGCCCAACATCCCCTTAACCTCTCCCCTTCCCTTCCATCTACATGGGTGTTCCCTCCCATCCTTCCCCCATTACCACCTCCCCAAACAATCATGTTCACTGTGGGTTCAGTCTTAGCAGGACCAAGGGCTTCCCGTTCCCCTGGTGCTCTTACTAGTCTATTCATTGCTACCTATGAGGTTAGAGTCCAGGTTCAATCCATGTATACACTTTGGGTAGCAGCTTAGTCCCTGGAAGCTCTGGTTGGTTGGCATTGTTGTTCATATGGGGTCTCCAGCCCCTTCAAGCTCTTCCAGTTCATTCTCTGATTCCTTCAACGGGGGTCCCGTTCTCAGTTCAGTGGTTTTGCTGCTGGCATTCGCCTATGTATTTGCTGTATTCTGGCTGTGTCTCTCAGGAGCGATCTACATCCGGTTCCTGTCAGCCTGCACTTCTTTGCTTCATCCATCTTGTCTAATTGGGTGGCTGTATACGCATGGGCCACATGTGGGGCAGGCTCTGAATGGGTGTTCCTTCTGCCTCTGTTTTAATCTTTGCCTCCCTATTCCCTGCCAAGGGTATTCTTGTTCCCCTTTTAAAGAAGGAGTGAAGCATTCGCATTTTGATCATCTGTCTTGAGTTTCATGTGCTCTGTGCATCTAGGGTAATTCAAGCATTTGGGCTAATAGCCACTTATCAATGAGTGCATACCATGTGTGTTTTTCTGTGATTGGGTTACCTCATTCATGATGATATTTTCCAGTTCCCTCCATTTGCCTATGAATTTCATAAAGTCATTGTTTTTGATAGCTGAGTAATATTCCATTCTGTAGATGTACCACATTTTCTGTATCCATTCCTGTATTGAAAGGCCTTTGGGTTCTTTCCAGCTTTTGGCTATTATAAATAAGGCTGCTATGAACATAGTGGAGCACGGGTCTTTTTTATATGTTGGGGCATCTTTTGGGTATATGCCGAAGAGAGGTATAGCTGGATCCTCAGGTATTTCAATGTCCAATTTTCTGAGGAACCTCCAGACTGATTTCCAGAATGGTTGTACCAGTCTGCAATCCCACCAACAATGGAGGAGTTCTCCTCTTTCTCCACATCCTCGCTAGCATTTGCTGTCACCTGAGTTTTTGATCTTAGCCATTCTCACTGGTGTGAGGTGAAATCTCAGGGTTGTTTTGATTTGCATTTCCCTTATGACTTAAGATGTTGAACATTTCTTTAGGTGTTTCTCAGCCATTCGGCATTCCTCAGCTGTGAATTCTCTGTTTAGCTCTGAACCCCATTTTTTAATAGGGTTATTTGTCTCCCTGCTGTCTAACTTCTTCAGTTCTTTGTATATTTTGGATATAAGGCCTCTATCTGTTGTAGGATTGGTAAAGATCTTTTTCCCAATCTGTTGGTTGCCGTTTGTCCTAACCACAGTGTCCTTTTGCCTTACAGAAGCTTTGCAGTTTTATGAGATCCCATTTGTCGATTCTTGATCTTAGAGCATAAGCCATTGGTGTTTTGTTCGGAAATTTTCTCCAGTGCCCATGTGTTTGAGATGCTTCCCCACTTTTTCCTCTATTAGTTTGAGTGTATCTAGTTTGATGTGGAGGTCCTTGATCCACTTGGACTTAAGCTTTGTACAGGGTGATAAGCATGGTTTGATGTGCATTCTTCTACATGTTGACCTCCAGTTGAACCAGCACCATTTGCTGAAAATGCTATCTTTTTTCCATTGGATGGTTTTGGCTCCTTTGTCAAAAATCAAGTGCCCATGGGTGTGCGGGTTCATTTCTGGGTCTTCAATTCTATTCCATTGATCTATCTATCTGTCTCTGTGCCTATACCATGCAGTTT
>NC_046154.1:107549249-107555310 GCF_011064425.1 Rattus rattus | reverse complement strand
GTTCAGGAAATTTTTTCCAGTGCCCATGTGTTCCAGATGCTTCCCTAGTTTTTCTTCTATTAGTTTGAGTGTATCTGGTTTGATGTGGAGGTCCTTGATCCACTTGGACTTAAGCTTTGTACAGGGTGATAAGCATGGATCGATCTGCATTCTTCTACATGTTGACCTCCAGTTGAACCAGCACCATTTGCTGAAAATGTTATCTTTTTTCCATTTGATGGATTTGGCTCCTTTGTCAAAAATCAAGTGACCATAGGTGTGTGGGTTCATTTCTGGGTCTTCAATTCTGTTCCATTGGTCTATCTGTCTGTCTCTGTACCAATACCATGCAGTTTTTATCACTATTGCTCTGTAATACTGCTTGGGTTCAGGAATAGTGATTCCCCCTGAAGTCCTTTTATTGTTGAGGATAGTTTTAGCTATCCTGGGTTTTTGTTATTCCAGATGAATTTGCAAGTTGTTCTGTCTAACTCTTTGAAGAAATGGATTGGTATTTTGATGAGGATTGCATTGAATCTGTAGATCGCTTTTGGTAAAATGGCCATTTTTACTATATTAATCCTGCCAATCCATGAGCATGGGAGATCTTTCCATCTTCTGAGGACTTCTTCAATTTCTTTCTTGAGAGTCTTGAAGTTCTTATTGTACAGATCTTTTACTTGTTTGGTTAAAGTCACACCGAGGTACTTTATATTATTTGGGTCTATTGTGAAGGGTGTTGTTTCCTGCATTCTTAAGTCCTCTCTTCCTGTTGCTATTCTCTTTTGAGCTGCACATACCCTATCTCTGACTCATTCTGTCAAAGTCCTCTGATTAGTTTCTAGATGACACTTGCAAAAACAGCTGCTTCCTCCAACTTTACCTTCATTGTTTGGGATTAAAGATGTGCATTAAGGGTGTGTCTATATTCCAGTCAGTGGGATTAAAGGTGGATCATTCCAGTTGGATGACAGAGTTCTACAGTATCTTTCAATGTTGTTGTTGTTTGAATATGTTTGGCCCAGGGAGTGACACCATTAGGAGGTGTGACCTTGGAGGAAGTGTGTCACTATGGCCATGGGCTTTGAGACTCTCCCCCAGGCTTCCAGGAAGCCAGTCTTCTTGTGTTTGCATTCAGAACAATATATAGAACTCTCAGATACTCCGGCACCATTCCTGCCTAGATGCGGCCATGCTTCTTGCCATGATAATGGACTGAACCTCAGGAACTGTAAGCCAGACAAAATTAAATGTTGCCTTTTATAAGTGTGATCTTGGTCATTGTGCCTCTTTACAGCATTGGAAACCCTAACTAGCACAGATGTGATCCCTTGCCAGAGTAAGGGGTTAAAATTCCTCTAGACCAAAGCATCCTACAGAAAACTTAAAATAATTCAATATTTTAAGTGAAGTGGCAGGACACAAAACTAACATAAGGAGATGAATTGTCTATTTAATTAAAAAAATCAAATAAATATGAAAGAAATTAAGGAAATAATTCCATTGAAAATAGACACACAAAATACCAATGTACACACAGATAAAGTTGCATGATATAAGCCTTATGTGAAAACTAAAGATCCCTAAAATGAAAACATTAAAACTATAAAAATAATATTGAATAAGAAACAAGATGATAAGATTGTGCATGCTCATGTTTGCATAAAGTTAATATTATAGAAATGACTAACTGAGGTACCTGATTACAGATTCAATTCATTCCAAATAAAAATCCTCTCAGGAGGCATCTTTCACTATATGCTCTGCCAGTGGACTCTTTCTAATTTCCTGGAATTTACTAATTTTCTGCAGTTACTCCAAGTCAAGGAGCAAAGACTATGCATTGGAGATAGCATTAACACATGAGAAAAAGCATGAAAAATTTTAATTTGCCTGGGTCCTGAGAACTATATTTAGACTTATAGTAGTATTTTATCTACTGGGCTTTCTTTATTAGATAGTTCTTTGCCTAATTTTTGCAAATTAGCATAATTTTTGCAGTTTTATCTGCTTATTTCATCACTTTGGATTCTTTTTCAACTGAATAAAATTCTATTGATTAAATGTACCACAGTTTGGTATTATTTATCAGTTTACAGGCTTTTAGTCTTTTCCATTTCCTAGCTACTTGTGAAGAAAGCAGCCATGAGAATAGATGAGCTCTATAGCAAGTTGTATTCTTCTTTGGATATACATACAATAGTGATATAGATGGTCATATCTTAGTACTGCTTTTAAATATTTTTAAAAAGCCACACTTATTTTCATAGTGTCTCTACTAGGTTATTGTCCCATTAACAGTGAATAAAGATTCTTCTTTTTTCATATCTTTGCCTTCATTTGTTCTTATGAGAAGAAGAGTCAGCTTTATTGAATTGAGTGGACACTCTTAGGTTGATCTAGATGGCCCACGTGCTTGAATATAGGTGCATTCCTAATTTAATTCTATGTGATTTGATATATCTATGTAAGAAGAAATAATGCTAGAGGGTCAGGTAAAAGTAGAAATCTGAAAGGAGTTAAGGCTAAGAATCAAGATAAATATAAATATACATTACACTTGCATATGAAATTCTCAAAGAATAAAGAAAAATATTATGAATTAATAAATAAATCTAAATAAACATAAACTTCTACAAGTGTAAATACAGTTCTCAGAAAATAATACAAATGTTTGAAAAAGTTTCAGATAGAGACTCTTGTAAGACAAGAACTTCAAGTCTCTGAAGAACAAAACTGAAGATCTCAGTAGATGGAAAGAACTCCCATGTTCATGGATTGGCAGGATTAATATAGTGAAAATGGCCATTTTCCCAAAAGCAATCTACAGATTCAATGCAATCCCAAGCAAAATTCCAACTCAATTATTCATAGAGATAGGAAGAGAAATTTGCAAATTCATTTGAAATAACAGAAAACCAAGGATAGAGAAAACTATACTCAACAATAAAAGAACTGGGAGAATCACCATCCCTGACCGCAAGCAGTATTTCAGCACAATAGTGAAAAAACTATATGGTATTGGCATAGAAGCAGGAAGGTAGATAAATGGAATAGAATTGAAGACCCAGAAATGATCCTACACACTTATGGTCACTTGAACTTTGACAAAGGAGCTAAAAACCATAGAGTGGACAAAAAGACAGCATTTTTAACAAATGCTGCTGGTTCAACTGGAGGTCAACATGTAGAAGAATGCAAGTCAATCCATTCTTATCACCCTGTACAAAGCATAAGTCAAAGTGTATCAAGCACCTCCACATAAAACCAGATACACTGAAAGTAATAGAAGAGAAAGTAGGGAAGAGCCTTGTGCACATGGATACTGGGGAAAATTTCCTGAACAAAACACCAATGGCTTAAGCTTTAAGACCAAGAATCAACAAATGAAACCACTTAAAACTGCAAAGCTTTTGTATGGCAATGGACACTGTCATCAAGATGAAACAGCAACCAACAGGTTGGGAAAAGATCTTTACCAATCCTATTACATCTGATAGAGAGTTAATATCCAATATATATAATACAAAGAACTGCAGAAGTTAGATAACAGAGAGCCAAATAATATTATTAAAAATTGGGGTACAGAGCTAAACAAAGAATTCTCAGCTGAGGAATATTGAATGGCTGAGAATTACCTAAAAAAATTTCAACATTCTTAGTCCTCGGGGAATGTATATCAAAACAACCCTGAGATTCCACCTCACACCAGTCAGAACGGCGGAGTTCAAAAACACGTGACAACAGATGCTGGCAAGGATGTGGAGAAAGAGGAACACTCCTCCATTGTTGGTGAGATTGCAAACTGGTACAACCACTCTGGAAATCAATCTTGATTTTCCTCAGGAAATTGAACAATGCACTACCTTAGGACCCAGCTATACCACTCCTGGCACATACCCACATGATGCTCAAAAACAAAACAAAGACACATGTTCCATTATGTTAATAGCAGCCTTATTTATAATAGCCAGAAGCTGGCAAGAACCCAGATGCCCTTCAACAGAGGAGTGGATACAGAAATGTGGTACATCTGCACAATGGAATGCTACCCAGCTATCAAAAGTAATGACTTCATGAAATTCATAGACAAGAGAATTGAACTAGAAAATATCCTGAGTGAGGTAACCCAATCACAGAAAAACAAACATGGTATGCACTCACTGATAAGTGGATATTAGCCCCAAATCTCAAATTACCCAAGATACAATCCACAGATGACGTGAAGCTCAAGAAGAAGGATGACCAAGGAGCAGATGCTTCAGTCTTTTTAAAAGGGGGAACAGGGGTTGGAGATTTAGCTCAGTGGTAGAGCTCTTGCCTAGGAAGCACAAGGCCCTGGGTTCGGTCCCCAGCTCCGAAAAAAAGAACCAAAAAAAAGGGGGGGAACAAAAATATTCATAGGATATTCATAGTCTCTGGATACAAAGTTTGGAGCAGAGACTGAAGGAATGGCCTATAAAGCCTGGCCTTCCTGGGGATCCATCCAATAGATAGATAGATAGATAGATAGATAGATAGATAGATAGATAGATAGATAGATAGATAGATAGGTACATACATACATACATACATACATACATACATACATACATTCATACAGTCACCCAAACTAGACAATATTGATGAAGCCAAGAAGTGCGTCCTGACAAGATCCTGTATAGCTGTCTCCTGACAGGCTCAGCCAGAGCACAACAAATACAGAGGGGAATGCTAGCAGCAAACCTTTGAACTGAGAATGGGATCCAAGTTGGAGGAATTAGCAAAAGGATTGAAGGAGCTGAAGGGGCTCGCAAGCCCATAAGAACAACAATGCCAACCAATCAGGTTTTGGAACTAAACCACTACCCAAAGAGTACACATGGACAGATCCATGGCTCCAGCTGCATATTTAGCACAGGATGGCCTTATTGGGCAACAATGGGAAGAGAAATTCTTGGGCCTGCCAAGCCTGGACTCCCAGTGTAAGGGAATATTAGAGTGGGGATGCAGGAATGGGGGTAGTTGGGGAAGGGGAAACACCCTTATAGAATATGGGATAGGGGGCTTTCGTATGGGAAACCGTGAAAACAAATAACTTTTAAAATGTAAATAAAAAATATCCAATAAAAAACTTGTTTGTTACAGTTTTACAGTATATATGATCATATGATGAACCCCAAGATTATATACTGGTAAAACCTATACCTAGTTGTGGCATGGCTCAGCCCTAATACATATCTTTAATCAAGGGGTCTTACAGGTTCTTTGATCACACTATGGGATTGTGTACTAAAACAAAACAAAAAGGAAAACAAAACAGTCTCCAGTTGTGCTTTGCTCTTCTCCAGCTATCACCTTTAGTTTAATATTTTTCTGTTTATTGTAAAAAAGCATAAATTCATGTCAAACATAGGTCAAGAGGTAGAGCAAGCAATAAGTTGACATGGAGTAACAAGGCAAGAGAGAAAACCATAGAGATTAAGAGGGATTCAGGAGGATGAGTAGAGAGACATAGAGGAAATAGAAGGAAGGGACATTGAGTTTGATTGTTTTTTGAGATACAGCGGAGGAGGAAGATAAGCTTGGTGGTTTTGTGTCTCTAAGCTAACAGGTTTCACTTCTTCATTTAGCTCCCTAGGTCTTACTGGGAAATTTGAAAGTTTGTAATTCCATCTCTCCCTAGTCAGAAGGGCTGTCATCAAGAAATCATAATCATTTGAAATAATATACCTTAATTGATATTGAAAATTGTATGGTTCAGTTATTGCTACATTATACAAAGATAAATTGGAGTTCTATATATTCTTTTTTTTTTCATTTTTTTTTATTAACTTGAGTATTTCTTATGTACATTTGGCAAACATCCCCTTCCCTCCCCCCCCTTCCTTATGGGTGTTCCCCTCCCCACCCTCCCCCCATTGCCGCCCTCCCCCCGACAGTCTAGTTCACTGGGGGGTTCAGTCTTAGCAGGACCCAGGGCTTCTCCTTCCACTGGTGCTCTTACTAGGATATTCATTGCTACCTATGAGGTCAGAGTCCAGGGTCAGTCCATGTATAGTCTTTAGGTAGTGGCTTAGTCCCTGGAAGCTCTGGTTGCTTG
>NC_046154.1:107519068-107549149 GCF_011064425.1 Rattus rattus | reverse complement strand
ACATGGGAAATGAGTTCAGAAGATTGTAAGTGATTATTATTTGCACAATTAGTAAGTAGCAATCTGTCACCAGATGGTTCTTCCCCTATCACAGCTTTTACCAGAGCTCCAGAGAATGACTTTTCTTAGAGTGTGGAATGATGAGCATAAACAGAAAATGTGGAAGAGGTGCACTTTGAAAGGTTTTAAAGTCAGTCTCCAGGTAGACAAAAAATCCATTTAGAATTTCGTAATGGTAGTGGCCAGTATTGTCGGGGCTGGAGTGGTGCTATTTTAATGGGAAAAGTCACGGTAAATTCGTTTGAATGACATGATATCTAGTCTGTCATATGATCACCACACAGCATATAAGGGGAATATATGAGCACCCTTGCAAACTTCTCAGTTGCAGCTGTATTTCTACGCTTGTAAATGTGATCAAAGGGTTTCTTTCATTGTAGAGTCCTTTGTTGTATCTGGACTTTTATTTTGATTCAAGCTACATTTACCTATGAGCAGCAGGAAATCATCCCAGATCAAAGGGTGTTTTCTATCCTGTTTTCATGACTTATCCTTGTAGTACTTCCTGAACTTGTGCAGTAGGACCAGGTTGTTGCCAGTACTGAAACTGTTTAACAGGTTCAAACTAAATAAAATGTGTTGGCTTATTAGCCATTGGCTATTATTTCAAATATTAAGGTGATCTGGAAAGAAAAGAAAGGAAATTGTTCTTAGAATAGAAGCCACAGTGAGCGGGAGGCCTGTCAGGAGGGGACATTCTCTTGGAGACAGGGAGCAGGGAGGAGTGGAGTGAGGAACTGTGGGAGGGCAGACTGGGAAGGGGACAATGAGTGGATTGTAAGAAAAAAAATAAAAGTAATGAAAAAGGACAGAACAGAAGTTAATTTGAAAAAATAAATTTCTTAATACATATGAAATTTATTGTATATGTGATATATATATTTTACACACACACACACACACACACACACACACACACACACACACACACACACGTAAAGTCTTTGATGAGTCAACTTTTCTTTTCACATTTCTCCCATTAATTGGGATTGGACATGGTAGTGTTTTAGACTAGATACAATTCTTCTTATCTAGGACTTTAAGAACAAAAGAATAATTTGGACAGCTCTTTTCTTAAGACAGGAACTCTAGTCTGAGAATAATCAAATTCTGTTGAATTTGCAAAATGATCTCCTTAGTCTCATTCAGTATGTTAAGCAGTAAGTGAGTGATGATGAGGACTCTTCAGTTCTAATGGAATGAGAATTTTCCTCAGAATTAAATGCCTTCCCTCTTGCATGCTTTATAAAGCCCTTTGCAATATCAGTAGGGACTGTGTAAAAATAAGAACTAAAACTTAACTGAAATTTTTACTACTCTTACTGTTTTTGTATTATTTTTGACATTAACATAGAATTGCCACATTTCTTCCTTCCCTTTCCTGCATACAACTCTCCCATATACTTCTCCTTCAAACTCATGGTAACTTTTTTTCATTAATTGTTTTTGTATGTATATGTATGTCTACACATAGGTGTATGAGTATATGTATATAATATATATGTATATGATGTATGTTTGTGTTTATGTATATGTATATTATGCATATATATGATGTACATACATATATATGCATATATATTTCTAAATATACTGTTCAGTCCATTATAATGTTATCTAGACCATTTGGTAATGAACACTAATTTGTGTGCTCTTCCCGTGGATGACCACTTCTGCTCTCAGCTTTCTCCGGTTGCCTGTAGACATTTATGTAGGGTTGAGGTCTTGGGTTTGGCATGTCCACCTTGGCATGGCTGTTGGTGTTGCCTATGTTAAGCTCACATTCAGCAGTTATGGTTGTGTGAGCTCAGGCTTGTAGTTTCTTATGTTGCTAGGAGACACAACCTCATACTTTAGTTTAAAGAGAAGTAGATGGAGGCTATTTTTTTTTAAATTTTTGATTTAGACCAGAATTAAAAACAATACTTTAAGAAAGGCCTCAAATTAATATAGATATCAGTTACCTCATTATAAAATAAGCTGTCTTCTAATTTCCTTCTGGCTGTAATATTGTATTCACATGTTTGGTCACTTTCAGGTTTCTTTTGTTTGTATTGATGCCTACCTACTGAGAGCACTAGTAGATTTTTTGTCCCTATCTTCAGAATTTACGTGATGCTATTGTATGTCTGATCATTGCTTGTATCAAGCTTTATTTATCATTTTGCCCTTTTCTGTAGAGTTTAGTGTGATAGATAATTATATTTTTAAGTGACTTTCTTATGTGTCATATGAATTTGATAAAATAAAATTATGTCAATGGACCAAGGACATTTCTAAGACATTTCACAATTAAAATCAGAGCCACAGTTAAGTAGTAATATATTGGTGAAGTATAGCATCTGTATTAGAAAGTACTGATTAGTACAGGAATTTTTCTACACTCTCCAAATGGAATAAATTAGGTAAAAATTAAAAAGCTACGTAAATTAATATATACATATTGATAAACACTTTGTATACTGTCGGTAGACAGCAATAAATGTCTGGTTATCTGAAAAGGTAACAGACCACACTCACTTGATAGTAAGAATCTTCAGATACATCAGGGATGAGCTGAGATTTCAGCCCCAGATATTTCATAATTTGTTTGCTAAGTAAGAAGGAATGATATGCTTCTTGTGTGTCTGGGCAAGAGGTGCCCTTCCTTTCATGACATTTGTCAGCCAATGTAATCTCGTGGAAGATGATATGACCACCTTCCATCTCTTATATATAAAAGGAGTTTGGCTCGTTAAAACATTCTGATGTGTTTCATTAATACCAGTCAAATTTGGGGTTGGGTGGGTATAGCTCAGTGGTATATGTTCACCTGGCACACCGAAAGCCCTATGCTATATCTCCAGCATGAAAAAAAAGTAGAATTAAATTTCTATAAAAATATTACCCAAAGATACTTTTGCTGCTGTTGTTGTTTTATCAAGACAGATCGCAAGGAGCAATAGCCACAAAAAAACTGAGCAGTGCATGACTAGCTTCTAATAAACATTTCATGTGTGCTCATAAAATTATGGTGTGGCCTACTTTTCACTTGCCAGTCCTCAGTAGAATTCAGAAGATCTTCTACTTTTATGCAAATTGCATCTTGTGGTCCTATACTCAGTGAGACTACAGTAGAGAGAACTATTTTTGCTTTGGAAGTTGTCAGTTGGAGACCTTTCATCTTTCTCCCCTTGGGTTCTTTATTTCTCACAATCAAATATTATTTTTATATTTCTGGTTTCCGGGTAGATGACACTTATACTGATACCAAATATATGCCCATGGTAAATATTTGACTTTAATTTTTGATATTTGAAGGTTATAAATATTCTTCCTTTCATTGCAATCCTATTTTGTGTTAGTCACTAATGTTTTTTGACAGGAAGCATTTAACTTCCATATTTCAAGTCTTTGATAAATTTGCATCCGTTAGCCCCCATGACTTTCTTTGGGTGGAATAGTCTGGTCAACTCTGATGAGAAAGCTTTAAACAAAAGTGATATATTACCTCCCAATGGGAATGTCATACTATCTTTGGGAAGTTCTACAAATTATTCATTTCTCCACTGAGCTGACTCCTGGATAGGAGGAATGGGCAATTCTTCACTCTCTGGGTCCCTAGGTAATGAAAACTCCCTTTGCTAACCCGTGATGAATATACCCTGTGAGAGAGATGTAATTACATTTCTAGGCACTGAGATAATTATTGCAGTAAATTCTAGCCTTTCCTGACTCATTTCCATGCAAAATTCCATTTCACAATGCTGGATACCATTTATTTTTATAATTAATTAATTATTGAAAAGAACCTTTTCATATATGATATTTTGATAATGATTTTTTTGTCATCTCCTCCAATATCGTCCCCATACCCTGACTTATTCAACTCTGCACCTTCTTTCTGTCCTGCAGAAAACAGAAAAATTAGAAAAAAAAACCAAGCAAGAATAAAATAAAGCAGACAAAATAAAAACTAACAAAAACAAACCAAAAAGTCTGGGTCAGGATCCTTCCGATTTTCTCCTGTATCCAGAGCTCACCCAGCCCCACAGCTCTCTGTATCCAAATCCTATGGGGAAGAGAGCGGGACTCTCAGAAGTGTGGACAACCTTGAGAGCTCAGGGGAGACCACCACTTCTGCTTACATTCCTGGTCTAAGAGGAACCCACCTGGAGACCTCTGGACACAGGAACCCAGGAGCAGTCTGGTACAGGATCCTTCTTGTTTCTGCCTGAGCCCAGAGCTGACCCTCTGACACAGCTCTCCTGAACTCAAGATCTGGCTGAAAGAAAACAGGTCTATAGGTGCTGACACAGGCTTCTGAAGAAGTCAAGCCAATGCTCAGACATGAAACAACCACACAAGACCTTTAAGACAACAGAAGAAATGATGCAGAAACCTAAGAAACAGAAACCAAGACTACTTGACATCATCAGAGCCCAGTTCTCTCACTAAGGAAGATACTGGATGTCTCAACACTACCGAAAAAGCAAATTTGGATTTAAATCACATCATCTCATGATGATAGAGCACATTAAGAAGGTTACAATAACTCTCCTTAAAGAAATACAGGAAAACACAGGTAAAACAATGCAGCCTTCAAGAGGAAGCACCTCCAACCAAAAACTACGGAAAACACAACCAAACAGGTGAAGGGGAGTTTAGGAACCAGGCCATCCAGGACCTAAAAATGGAAAAAGAAACAATAAAAAAATCACAAAGGGAACAACCTGGAGATAGAAAACCTAGAAAAAAAAGATCAAGGGTCATAGATGCAACATCACCAACAGAATACAAGAGATAGAAGAAAATCTCAGGAAGATACTGTAGAAAACATTGACAACCATCAAAGAAAATGTAAAATGCTAAAAAGCTCTAACCCAAAACATCCATAAATCCAGGACACATTGAGAAAGATCAAACCTAAGGAAAATAGGTATAGGCAGTGAAGACTCCCAACTTAAGGGCAGAAATATCCTCAACAAAATTACGAAGAAAATTCCCTAACCTAAAGAAAAGATGTATAAACATACAAGAAGCCTGAAATGCCAAATAGAGTTGGACCAGAAAAGAAATTCCTCAGTGATAAGTGAATATTAGTCCCAAAACGCGGATTGCCCAATGATACAATACACACATATACACAAAATGCACACATTACAGACTCTTTTTGTTAACATGGTAGTCTGGAGATAACTGGTAAGCATAAGCTAAGTTCATTTATTGGTAGGAGACAATAACTACAGATGAAAGGATTTCCCCAGATACTTTGGAGTTTCCCAGAAAGCATTTATCAAACATTTTCATTGATGATAAATATTTTTAAAGGCCTATGAAACTTGTGCATCAAAAACCAGTTTTCTTTTTAGTGCAGGATTTCTCAGATGAAATTTGGGATAAAAGGTGTGTTCTCATAAAACTACAACATTTTTTGTATATGTACATATTTGCTCCAGGGCAAGGAAAGGGCAAAAGTTAAAGCAATAATTTCATTCAGTATTTGCTGATGAATTTGAAGCAAGAAGGGGCTTCCGTGCTTTAAAAGACTAAACTTGTAATAGATTGAGCAAAATACTAGAACAATTTTATAATTAGTGAATACATGTAACGAGAAACATTTAAAAGAAATGTTATCTACCAAAAAGAGTATACAAATTGATGCAATCTCCATCAAAGTTATATAATACAATTCTCCATAAAACTAAAAGAAAAATTTCAGATACATATTGAAACACTCAAAAGATACAAGATAAACCCACCACCACCAACATAAAGGGTAGCTAAAACAATCCTGAGTAACAATGAAGAACTTGATGGGCATCTCCTCCTCAAACTCAAATTCTACTAAGAGCTATCATACTAAAGACAGCATAGTGGTAAACACAGATACATTGACCAGTGGAATCAAACTGAAGACAAGAAATGAATATATACTATATACCAAATAATACCTGATTTTTTTTTAATAAAAAAAATAGTGAGAAATACATTATGGGAAAAAAAACCAGCATCTTTTAAAAAAACAGTGCTGGTCAAACTGGATGGCTGTCTATGAAAGAATGCAAATAGATTCCTATTTCCACCTGTACAATTCTTAACTCCAAATAGACTAAAAAATCTCACCGTAAAGCCAGATAAGACTAAGTCTGATAGAAGAGAAAATTAGAATAATTTTTGAACTCACTGTCATAGGTAAAGAATTTCAACAGAACACTGACAGCAAAGACACCAAATCAATGATAAATAAATGGGACCTCTTGTTTTCAAAAAGCTGCTGTATGGAACAGGGCATCATCAATCAATCAGATACAGAATCTACAAATTATTGTTTCCAACTACACTTATACAATGGAGGCTAATTTCTGAAATATATAAAAGATGAAAAAATTGGCGTTAAGAAAACAAATAACTCAATTAAAATGTGGCATGTCTCAACAAAATTCTCAAAAGACAAAACACAGAAAACTCAGAAAAAGAAATGTTCAGCATCCTCAGTCATAACAAAATACAAATCAAAACTACTTTGATTTCATCTTATTAACAGTGAGGATGGCCAAGATCAATAAAAATAATGACAGCTCACGCTGGCAAGATGTAGAGTAAAGGAATTCTCATCCATTGTTGCTGTATAGTGAAAATTTCCACAGTCACTATGGAAATCAGTGTAGCTGTTCCTCAGGGAAAGAATAGATTCACCTTAAGATCCCATTATGATTATTCTTGGGCATATACCCTAAGGACTCCATATGCACTATGGAACCAATTGTTCATTCATGTTCATTGCTACTCTATTTACGGCAGCCAGAAACTGAGAAACAGCCTAAATATCCATCCAATGGCAAATGGACAAAAGAAAATATAGTGCATTCATACTATGAGATAAAAGTAACAGAACAAAAAAGGCCAGATATGATATGTATTTTTCTTGTGTGTGGATGTTACGCACTTGTACTTTTAACATCCATGCTACTATCTGTATAGTCGCAGAGGTTATGTATACCATATGGGACTAGAGGGGAGGGAAGGAACACCTATGGTGTAGAAATAGAATATGTAATTATGGAGAGATAGGGGGAAGGTGAAAACTGTGGCTTTAACAAAGAAGGGGTGAGAAAACAGGGGAGTAAGGGGAGGGACAGCTAACACTAAGAGCCATTTGAGGAATTACATAAAAACCTACTACCATATGATATATGCCTATATATGTGTGTGTGCATATATATATATATATGTATATACATATATATCTCCAAGGTTATTGATTGCCCTCCACACTCATGATAAAGCCCTTCTGCTGAAGACAGTACCTATATAACTCACTAAACACGAAGAAGTCTACCCAATGCCTACCTATGGCTTTTATGATTGATAATATGTTTAGCATGGTAATAGAAGGGTTTCGCATATGCTTCAGGAGGAAAGCTAAAACTAGCCTGCCATAAAACCTTTGATCTACAATGGTGACCTGTCTTCCTTGATACACTGGTACAGTGAATTGCACCCTAAAGTTGAGGGAGTAACCAACCATTGTCTGATTGGATTGAGCACACTCATTTCCTGAGATGGGACCAATCTCACTGCCTTGAGTGGCCAGAACTGAGACTGCGATAGGCTATGAACATAGGGGAAAACCAAATACTACTGTCCTGCTAATGAAACCTTACTGACCAAATGATTCCACATATCCATAAGCTGTGTCTGTCTCAACCAGCAGCGGATAAGACCCCTTCCTGCAGCAGATGGGAACTAATGCAGAGACCCACAACTGAACAATGTTCAGAGAGGTAAGGATCTTGAAACAGTCAGTCATAAATGGAATGTCTCTATCAAATTTTCTCCCCCCTTAGGGTTCAGGAACAAAGCAGAAGAAGAGAAAGCAAGATTGTTAAAAAGCCAGTTGGGAGTGGAAGACTTGGAGAAATAAGGCCTTCTAGACACAAAAAAGTTCGTGGACCTCCAGAGACTATGGCAGCATGTACAGGGCCATCAGAGTCTAAGCAAATGGGATCCCAGTGCTGAGAAGAGAAGTGGGCACAAGTGCAATCCTAAACCAAGCCATCTCTAACTGACAACCACTGCCAAAGGAAAATAGTTTTTCTCCTATGGAATCTCATAGATTACAAAACCACAAGTGGCTCATGTGCTAAGTAGTAGATAACCATTTAAAAAATGAACTCAAACGTTTGGTGATGCTTTGTCTCAATAATGCTTTGTTTGGGCATTTTTGGCCCCTTACTTAATCTTTTGTTTATCTATTATGATTACTGATTTTGTTGGTTTTTTTTTCTTTCTTTCTTTACTTTACAACCTGACCATAGTTTCCCCTCTCTCCCCTCCTCCTGGTCCTTCCCCCAACATCCCATACCTCCTAGCCAGTCCTCCCTTTCACTTTAGAAAATGGGAGGCCTCCCAATGATATCGATCAGCCTTGGCTGATTAAGTAGCAGTAAGTTTGGGCACATCTTCTACTGAAGCTAAACAAGGCAGCACAATAAGAAGAAAGGGTCCCAAAGGCAGGCAACAGAGTGAGAGACTGTATTTTTCTTTTATCTTTTCTTTCACTGGATATTTCTTTATTTCAACACTTTTCAAATGTTATCCCTTTCCTGGTTCCCTCCAGAAGCACTATACTGTCCCCCTCACTTTGCTTCTCTGAGGATTGCTTCCCTACCCACCCACCACTCCTTCTCAACTCCCCCACCTTGGCATTTCCCTACACTGGGCATCGAGCCTTCAAGGACCTCCTCACACTGATACTGCTACGGCCACCCTCTGCTACATGGCTGGAGCCATGGGTCCATCAATTGTACTCTATGGTTGGTGGTTTAGTCCCTGAAGACTCTGGTGGAGTCTGAATGGTTGATGTTGTTCTTCCTAATGGGATTACCAATCCTTCAGCTCCCTTCAGTTCTTTCTCTAACTCCTCCATTGGGGACCCCATGCTTAGTCCAATGGTTGGCTGCTAGCATCCTCTTCTGTATTTGTCAGACACTGTCAGAGCCTCTCAGGAGACAGCTATATCAGGCAATTGTCAGCAAGCACTTCTTGGCCTCTTCAATAGTGTTTGGGTTTTGTGTCTATATATGGCATGGATCCCCATGTGTGACAGTCTCTGGAGGCATTTTCTTCAGTATGCTCCTCTGTCTCTGTTTTCCTTGACCTTGGTACAGGGCAGTAGATTGGATCCGTTTGTATTCCTCTACATGCTGACCGTCCTTGAACTTGCCATTTGTTGAAAATAGTTTTTTTTCCCCCACTGGGTGGTTTTAGTTCCCTTGTCAAAGATCAAGTGACCATAGGTGTGTGGGTTCATTTCTGGCTCTTCAATTCTATTCCATTGATCTGTCTTCCTGTCTCTATACCAGTACCACACAATTTTTATCATAATTGCTCTGTAATGCATCTTGAGGTCAGGGATGGTGATTCCACAAGAAATTCTTTTATTGTTGAGGATAGTTTTCATTAGCTTGGGTTTATTGTTATCCCAAGTGAATTTGCATATTGCTTTTCCTAACTCTATGAAGACTTGAGTTGGAATTTTGATGGGGACTGCATTGAATCTGTAGATTGCTTTTGGCAAAATGGCCATTATTTATAATATTAATGCTGCCAATTCATTAACATGGGAGACCTTTCCATCTTCTGAGATCTTCTTCAATTTCTTTTTCCAGAGACTTGAAGTTCTTGTCATACTTTGATCTTTTACTTACTTAGTTCGAGTCTTTCCAAGTTATTTTTATATTATTTATGACTATTGTGAAGGTGTTATTTCCCTAATTTCTTTGTCAGCCTGTTTATCCTTTGAGTAGAGGAAGGCTCCTTGCTCGAGTTAATTTTATACCCTGACACTTTGCAAAAGTTTTTTTTTTTAATCAGTTCTCTGGTGGAATTTTTGGTGCCACTTAAGTATACTATCATATCATCTACAAATAATGATATTTTAATTTCTTCCTTTCCAATTTGTATCCTTGAACCTCCTTTTGTAGTCAGATTACTCTGGCTAGGACTTCAAGTAGTACATTGAATAGGTAGGGAGAGAGTGGGCAGCCTTGTCTAATCTCTGATTTTAGTGGGATTGCTTCAAGTTTCTTTCCATTTAGTTTGATGTTGGCTACTGGTTTGCTGTATATGGCTTTTACTGTGTTCAGGTATGGGCCTTGAATTCCTGATCTTTCAAGACCTTTACCATGAAGGTGTTGAATTTTTATCAAATGCTTTTAGCATCTAATAGAGATGATCATGTGGTTTTTCTTCTTTGAGTTTGTTTATGTAGTGGATTATGTTGACTTAACTTTTCCTTATATTGAACCATCTGTAGCTCCTGGGATGAAACCTTCTCGATCATGATGGATGATAGTTTTTGATATGTTCTTGGATTCAGTTTGCAAGAATTTTATTGAGTATTTTGGCATTGAAATTCATAAGGGAAATTGGCCTGAAGTCCTCTTTCTTCATTGCATCTTTGTGTGGTTTAGGTATAAGTGTAATTGTGGCTTCATAGAAGGAATTCGGTAGTGCTCCATCTGTTTCAATTTTGTGGAATAGTTTGGATAGTATTGGTATGAAATCTTCTATGAAGTTCTGATAGAATTCTGCATTAAACCCATCTGGACCTGGGCTCTTTTTGGTTGGGAGACCTTTAATGATTGCTTCTATTTCATTAGGAGTTATGGCGTTGTATAAATGGTTTGCCTGTTCCTGATTTAACTTTGGTACCTGGTATCTGTCTAGGAAATTGTCCATTTCCTGCAGATTTTCAAGTTTTGTTGAATATAGGCTTTTGTAGTATGATCTGCTGAGTTTTTTTAATTTCCTCAGTTTCTCTTATTATATATCTCTTTTCATTTTCTATTTTGCTGGTTTTGATACTGTCTCTGTACCCTCTTGTTAGTCTGGCTAAGGTTTTATCTATCTTGTTGATTTTTTCAAAGAACCAGCTCCTGGTTTTGTTGATTCTTTGTTTTGTTCTTTTTGTTTCTACTTGGTTGATTTCAGCCCTGAGTTTGATTATTTTCTGCCTTCTACTCCTCTTGGGTATATTTGCTTCTTTTTGTTCTAGAGCTTTTAGGTGTGCTGTCAAGCTGCTGAGTATGCTCTCTCCTGCTTCTTTCTGCAGGCACTCAGAGCTATGAGTTTTCCTCTTAGCACAGCTTTCATTGTGTCCCATAAGTTTGGGTATGTTGTACCTTCATTTTCATTAAATTCTAAAAAGTCTTTAATTTCCTTCTTTATTTCTTCCTTGACTAAGTTATTATTAGGTAGAGCATTTTCAGCTACCACGTGTATGTAGCATTCTGTCATTTTGTTGTTCATGAGAGAGCAGACTTTATCCATCATGATCTGATAGAATGCATGGTATTGTTTAAATCTTCTTGAAAAATGTTGAGGCCTCCTTTTGACCAATTATATGGTCAGTTCTGGAGAAGGTACATTGAGGTTCTGAGAAAGAAGGTATAATCTTTTTGTTTTAAGGATGAAATATTCTATAGATATCTGCTAAATCCATTGGTTTCATAACTACTATTAGTTTCTGTGTTTCTGTTTTAGTTTAGGTTTCCATGATCTGTCCATTGATGAAGAGTTGGGTGTTGAAGTCTTTCTCTATTATTGTGAGGTACAATATGTGTTTTGAGGTTTAGTAATGTTTCTTTTTATACATGTAGGTGCTCTTATATTTGGAAGCATAGATATTCCAGGATTGAGGAAGTTCATCTTGGTGGATTTTCCCTTTGATGAATATGAAATGGTCTCCACTTATCTTTTTTGATAACTTTTTGTTTGAAGTCAATTTTATCTAATAATAAATTGCTACTCAGCTTGTTTCTTGGGACCATTTCCTTGGAAAACTGTTTTCAGACTTTTACTCTAAGGTAGCTTCTGTCTCTGTCACTGGCTATGTTTCCTGTATGCAACAAAATGCTGGGTCTTCTTTATGTATCAGTCTTATTTTATGTCTTTTTATTGTAAATTTAAGGTCCACTGATGTTCGAGGAGATATTGGGTACCAATGACTGTTGTTCTCTTTTATTTTGTTGTTAGATGTGGAATTATTTTGTTTGGTTATCATCTTTTGGGTTTGTTGCAGAAAATTACTTTTACTTTTTCTAGGGTTGTAGTTTTCTCCTTGTGTTTTTGAGTTTTCCATCTATTATCCTTTGTATGGAGCTGGTTTTATAGAAAAGATATTATGTAAATTTGGTTTTGTCATGGAATATCTTGGTTTCTCCATCTATGTTAATTGAGAGTTTTGTTGGATATAGTTGCCTGGGCTGGCATTCGTGTTCTCTTAGGGTCTGTATGACATCTGCCCAGGATCCTTTTGTTATCATAGTCTCTGGTGAGAAGTTTGGTGTAATTCTGATAGATGTTCCTTTATATGTTACTTGACCTATTTCCCTTACTGCTTTTAATATTCTTTCTTTGTTTTGTGCATTTGATATTTTGACTATTATGTGACAGGAGGAATTTCTTTTCTAGTCCAGTCTATTGGGAGTTCTGTAGGTTTATGGGAATCTGTTTCTTTAGGTTAGGGAAGTTTTCTTCTCTAATTTTGTTGAAGATATTTACTGTCCCTTAAATTTGTGCATCTCTATACCTATTATCTTTAGGTTTGATCTTCTCGTTGTGTCCTTGATTTCCTGGATGTTTTGGGTTAGGATCTTATGGTGTTTTTCATTTTCTTTGATTTGTTGTTATCAATTTTCATGGTATCTTCTTCAACTGGGCTTTCTCTTCTATCTTTCTTGATGGTGCTTGTGTCTACGACTCCTGATCCTTTCCTAAGTTTTCTATATCCAGGTTGACTCAAATTTTGTGATTTCTTTATTGTTTCTATTTTTTCATTTTTAGATCCTGGATGGTTTTGTTCAATTCCTTCACCTCTTTGATTGTGCTTTCCTGTAATTCTTTAAGGGATTTTTGTGTTTCCTCTTTCAGGGCTACTACTTGTTTACCTATGTTGTTCAGCATTTTCTTTTCTTTTCTTTTTTTAAATTTTTTTAGATATTTTTCTTTTTATTTCGTGTTATTCCCCTTCGGTTTCTGTCCATAGCCCCAATCCCTCCTCCCTCCCCCAGAGGTATTCCCCCATACCTCCCCATTACTGCTCCCCCCATATTCCCCTGCACTGGGGGTCCAACCTTGACAGGACCAAGGGCTTCCCCTTCCACTGGTGCCCCAACAAGTCTATTCTCTGCTACATATGTTCTGTATTTCTTTAAGGTAGTTGTTTATGTCCTTCTTAAAGTCCTTCAGCATCATTATGAGATGTGATTTTTAAATCCAAATCTTGTTTTTCCAGTGTTTGGTGGTATCTGGGGCTTGCTGTGGTGGGGGAACTGTGTTCTGATGATGCCAAGTGGCCTTGTTTCTGTTGCTTAGCTTCTTGCCTTTGCCTTTAGATCACCATCTCCTTATCTCTGGAGTTAGCTGGCCTTGCTGTCTCTGACAGTTTCTTTACCCTTCTGTAAGCCTGTGTGTAAGCACTACTGGGAGACCAGCTCTCTCTCAGTTGGATCTGGGTACAGAGAGCTGTGGCACAGGGTCAGCTCTGTGCACAGGCAGTAACTGGAAGCCATTTTCCCATTCTTGATGTAAGGTTGAAACACTCTGTCTTGATCTGCTCCAAGTAAACCTAGTGGCTGGGAATTTCTGGGTTCAACAGTCATGTCATGTCCAGAAGTCAGAGTTTCAAACTTTCTACAACATCATTTGTCTCTTTATATTATTTGTATTTTTTCTTTAGCCATATTCCCTGAACCTTATTGAAGATAGTGGTAGTGTGATATAAATATTTCACCTTGACTAGTTATGAGTCTTTAAATTACTGACTGGAGTCTTTTTTTATTATTATTATTATTATTAACTTGAGTATTTCTTATATACATTTGAGTGTTATTCCCTTTCCTTGTTTCCAGGCAAACATCCCCCTCCCCTCCCCTTCCTTATGGGTGTTCCCCTCCCAACCTCCCCATTGCTGCCCTCTCCCAACAGTCTAGTTCACTAGGGTTCCTGACTGGAGTCTTATATGTAGAAATCTTAGCCCTCAATGTGAGTACAAGACTGGGATCATTGAAAGGTTATTTCATTTGAATTCATTATCCAAATTTTACAGCAGCTATGTTTACTTGTAGAAGATCAAAGATAGGGTGTGTCAATCTTCTGCCAGGAATAGGAAAGTACTACATGAGCCCCACCACCAGCTGAGAAACTATTAGTAGTTAATGGCTCTGACTAAGGAGGTTTGTTTTCATTAGAGTTGGGTTTAATACCCATAGATATTCTTTATCAAATTAAGAAAGTTTCCATCTAATAGTAGTTTACCAAGAATTTTAAAAATCATAAATAAACATTCGATTTAGTCAAATTTTCTTCTGAGTTTACTAATGTGATCACGTGATTTTAAAGTCTATAATGGCTACATTGTTTTTGGGTGTTGGCCCATGCATTTTTGGATATTTGGCTCAAACTGTCTTAGTAATGGTATAATGTGTATAATCTTTAAAAAAGTGTGTTGAATTTTTATATACTAATATTTTATAAGTGATATCTATATATTCATGAATATATATGCCTCTCTCTCTCTCTCTCTCTCTCTCTCTCTCTCTCTGTGTATATGTGTATGTGTGTATGTGTGTGAGTGTCTGTGTGTGTGCTTTCTTACAGTGTCTTTGAGGAAAACCTTTTGTTTTATTTGGTGGAAGATATGGATGCTTCTAGAATAAAACAATAAAGTTATAAATATAAAAGCAAAAATTGTCTATGTCCATCCATGGGACTTCTTTCTCCTTTTATTTGAGAGTTATTTATTTATTTATTTATTTATTTATTTATTTATTTATTTATTTAATGTATGTGAGTACACTGTCACTGTCTTCAGACACACAGAAAGAGCATTAGATCCCATTTTGAGATGGTTTGTGAGCCACACTTAGGGTGGCTAGGAATGAACTCAGGACCTCTGGAAGAGCCGTTAGTGCCCTTAACCGCTAAGCCATCTCTCCAGCTTCTTCTTTTCTATTTTAAATCATACATCCTGTCTCCCATTTAAGGAACTCATGCTTTTTTGCACACTTTTGTCTTACCATCTCTTCAAAGCTGTATGTCAGATTCTGCTTTATTTAAATATCCAATGTAATTTCACTTTATACATATAGAGATTGACCAAAAGCAAAGATTCTTCTCTATATCTTTAACAACTTTTTTCAGAAAAATAATGTTGCTTTTTTGTATTCTAAGTACTATCATTAAAATGGAAAGCACTCTCGCCTCCCCAAAGAATGAAGGTTAAGAAAGGAACAGGGATTAAAGAGAAACAGCTTCCTATTCTGCTCCATAATCATCTGTGGTAGTTTGAATATTGTTGGCCCAGGAAGGGACACTATTTAGAGGTGCCTTGGAGGAAGTATGCCACTGTTGGAGTGGGCTTTGAGACTCCTAGCTCCCTCGAGCCAAGTTTCTCTTGTTTGCCTTCAGAACAATATGCAGAACTCTCGGCTCCTCCTATGCCATGCTCCTGCCTTGATGATAATGGACTGAATCTCTGAACCTGTGAGCCAGCCCCAATTAAATGCTGTCCTTAAAAGAGTTGCCTTTTGGTCATGGTGTCTGTTCACAGCAGTAAAACCATAACTAAGACAGCATCCGTATAACCATTTGTCTAAGTATTGTTGCCTGATTGTGTTTCAATAATAAACTCAGGTTTTTTTTAATTTTAAAAAATATTTTAAAAATTAGGTTTCTATCACCTCCAGCCAAATTATATCTGGTATCCTTTGTTTTTTATAAAAAAAATTCAAGACCCAAATAGGTAACATGATTTTCTCTAGATTCACAATTAGAATCGGAATAAAACCCTCAAGCTCTCAGGCCAGAATTCTGACTGTCGCAGCCCTTTGCACTTTAATTGTGATTCCTGTAGCACAGCTTGGGAGACTGGTGATTTTTCCATCTTGCTTCAGGTTCATTGTACATCCTCGGACTTTATCAACCCTCCTGTGTCACTTGCAGGATGAAGTTCCCAATTGTTCATGCTCCTGACACAGAGGCAATAGAACTGACAGATTCAGAGGCAACAGAAGAGATGGCTTTTGGTCAGAGTATTTGTCTTGTATGAAATAAATAAATTTGAGCTCTGATGGCCTTCTGAATAATCCTTCCATGGGAAATTCAGAGCACTACCTTTTCCAAGGCTACAGCAGCCATCATCAATGGAAGTGTCTGTTCTCCTACTCAGCTGGACTCTAAAAATTAGAATTTTAATCTTTCTTCTAATATGAAAACTTCATAAACTGCCCTTTAGAAAAATCTAAAGCTAGGGAATACTGTAGAATTTGTTTTGATGAGTACCTGACCATTGATTTTAGCAGGATTTAGTAGGATTTTGGAAAACATACTGCTCCCTTGTCAAAGGTGTGGGAAGTTTGGATTCAGATCATCTTTGGCTTTCCAGTTTATTGCCACTATTGAAGTAATTTGTTGGTTTAGTCCTTTATCAGCACAAGTCAGAAAGAAAAGCAGAAGGCCTCTCAACAAGTTGGCCTTGACTTATGAGGAAAGTATTATGGAGGATTCTTGCTCCTGCCTCTCTGATCCTTCAGAACAACTTGGGGAGGCATTACAAATTTTAGTGAATTTTGTTTTTAAAGTGTTTGTATGTGGAATTTCTCCAACCAACAGCAAAGGCAAAAGCAGCCGCAATAGTGTTGCTGCTCTTAGCAATTCAACATTATGTGGTTCAGGGTGGTGTCAGCATGGTGCGAGTGCTAACAGAGTCAATAGGATGTGAACATTGCATAAGCCAAGTGAATCCATAGTAAACAGCACAAAAGTACAACAGAAATTGTGGCTGTGGCCATTATCTTACCAGATTGCATTAAAAAAAATAAGAGTAGCTCTTTTTAGAAGTAGTGTAAAAATCCTGCCTTCTGAATAGAACATCCAACTTAGGGTCTATCAGTAATGGAGTAAAATTCCTGGGGACATCTGCGTTTCCTAAATCTGCACAGAAGTGGGCCTAGTCATGCTACAGATGTCACCGATGTGGTACTTCTGCAACTGATGGTGTGGATTCCTGAATAGATGACTAGAGAAGAGCAATATTTTTCTGCAACTCGCAGATGTAACTTAGTCCTTAACTTAAAGATTGACATTCCTAGTCTTTACATTTCTTTAGTCCTTTGAGCAACATTTGATAAAGGAAGGGAATAGATTTACTAGTAGCCTGTGTAACATTTGAACTTTGTGGAATGAAAAAGTAAACATAGTTATGATTCAATAAATAGCTCCATGAGAGGCTGGAGAGAGAGAGAGAGAGAGAGAGAGAGAGAGAGAGAGAGAGAGGGAGAGGAGAGAGAGAGAGAGAGAGAGAGAGAGAGAGAGAGAGATTGATTTTAGATCTCAGCACCTATGTATTTTGGCTCACAGGCATGCATAACCTGATCTTCAAGGTGATATCTAGCTGCAGGGGACCAAGTGCACTTGTCTGGTTTCTGTGGATAACCACATGCATGTGAATATATCCCTCCTCAGCTCTAATACATACATACACATATAATATAATAAATATAAACTGAAAATAAAGAATACATTTTTAAGAAAAGCTTCCTAGATTTTATGGTCTGAAAAATCAGAAACAGATCCTTTTGCACTGTATTTGCTCCTAGCCCAATTCACTCAATAGGAGGGGTGATTTGAAAGAGTATCTCATGTCTTGAACTCCATTAGTTCAGTAGAAATTAAAGAATTACCCAAATGTATCTCTCTGGTAGAGTGTTTTTCTAGCATATGCGAGGCCCTCGATTCCATGCTCAGTGCCACAAAACAAACAACATAAAAGAACAAAAAAAACTTCTTAGAGGTATACACATTTTTAATAATGTGCAAAGAATTTTGATGAACAAGAGAGAACACTACCGAGACTCTTGAAAGTTTCAAGGTTGGCATGTTTTGAACAGTACCCAACTAGTCAGAACAATTATAGCTAACACTTTTCTCTTTTCTTCAGTTTATATTGTTTCTCTGATTCCTCAGAAGAGGTACTGGCATGTGTAGTTAGAGAGGTAGACAAACATTGACAGGGAGGCTTGACACTTTACCTTGGATTGAGTTGATAACTGAATGAGACATCTCACTTATATCAGAGATAGCATTCAGGAAGTGAAATCCAAAGACGAAGTTGCTCTCCTAAGTTTGCTCTCTTGTGAGACATCCCCAGGTCATACATCATGAAACCTAACAGGACACATAAAAAGATTTCATAAGCATCCGAGAGCGCACTGGTTCAGCTCGATATACCAGACCTCTGGCGAGCAGGCCTTCTCACCACAACACACCCTTTTACCAGAAAGAAAGTGACGTGAAACACACTTCAGAGAGCACAGAAGGCAAAGTCTGTGACTTACAATGAAATCAGAAAAACATTCAGGCTCAAAAGGTTTAATGAGATCTTTAGAATCTCTTCCTTTGCTTTGGGCACAGTGTTGTTGAAAATTATCTTCAGCTGTTTGCTGATACATGCGGGTCTTTGTTAATTCTTGGTAGCTGGCATTGAGATAAACAGCTGAATTGCTCTAGTAATTTAACATTTTGGCCAGCAGTTAGACACCTGCTTTTTTCTGACACTCTGATTATCTCTCTCTTTGTCTCCTTCATCTCACTCTCTGTCTTGTTTATCTTACAGGATTTCTCCTGGGATTTCCAGAGGAAATAAGGACTCTGAACAACCAAGGAAAAGGAATTTGATGACAAGAATATGTATTTTGGAAAAGACAGAGGCTGTATTCTCTGTAGGTTACAGAGCTTCCCAACTGTGTGGAAGTACAGACCAAAGGATGGGGGCTTTCTCATAGCTCAGAGTTCATGTAAGAAAATGAACTGTAGTGGTTGACAACATGAATTACGGATTTTGTCCAAAGTGCTGCTCTAGTTTTAAGACATAGCGCCATTCCATGCTAGTTTTTTTTTGTTTTTGTTTAGATAGATCTGTCTATCTGTCTGACTGTTATCTATTTATCTATCATTCATCTATCTATCTATCTATCTATCTATCATTCATCTATCTATCTATTTATCATTTCATAAGATTTTTAGAGATGGCTCCTTGGTTAAGAGCATTTTATTGCTCTTCTAGGGAACCAGGGTTCTAATTCCAGAAACCATGTAGGGCTAACAGCCATTTATAACTTCAGTACCTGGGAATCAGCTCCCCTCCTATGGCCTCCATGGGCATTGCATGTATGTGGTACATAGAAATACATTAGGAAAAAAATCTATAAGCATAAATTGAAAATAAATAAATCTTTACAAAATATGAGTGTTTGTGTGGTGCCTGTGACATCCAGAAGGCAGTGATGGATCCCCTGGGGCTGACATTACAGGTGATTGTGGCCGACATGGGTGTTAGATGCCAAACTCTAGTCCTCTGGAAAAGCCGGAAGTGGAAAAACTACGAGCTCTTTCTTTAGCCTTCAAGCCAATTTTCTGTTATGGGCAAGTTTCTCATCACAGGAAGTTCAGTTATTGCAGCTATAACATAGGGATAATAACATCTACATCAAAAAGTAATGTCAAGGCCTTTTATGCCGTAAAGAGCCAGTCTTTGCACATGTCGTAGCCTTACTGTTGATGGAATACTTTACCTGTAGTGTCACAGTCACGCATCCGCATCCACCCTCCTCACACTCCCCTCTGACTCCGTCATTCCACTCCATTATACTCTCCTCAAGTCCCATCATCTCGGCTGAGGTGACCAGAGTTCACCCTTGTTGCGGAATGAAACCCCAGTGTGAACCATGTACCACATTTCCTTCACCCATTCCTCCTTTCACGGCCGGCCCGTATCCTGTTGGTTTTGAATAGTGACGTCGTAAACACAGATGCATAGGTGTCTCTCTGTACACTGATGTAATTTTCTTTGTAAAAAAAAAAAAGTAATGTCAAGTACTAAAACAAAATAAAATCTTGAGAAGGGCCATTATGAACTATGAGGAGAACTTCCTACAAAGACTGTACAAGATGTCTGCTTGAAGTGGCTTGACAGGCTTCCTCTTATCGTGGAGTTAGCTCATTCCTTCTTTGGTCAGTACTTTCATCATTCAACTCCCATATTCTCATTTTTTTCCCCAAGAATTCATGTCTTACTTATTTTTTATTGCCATGTTTAAGCACCATGACCAAGGACGAGGGTTTACTTTGGCTTATAGTTCCATAGGAATAAGAGTAAATTATGGAGCAGGGGAAGCAGGGCAGCAGAAGGCAAGTGTGGTGCAGAAGGTGGAGGGCTCACACTCTTAACTGGGGTGGGGTTGGCGGAGAGGAAGGGAGGGATGGGGCGAGCAAGAGAGAGAGTGAGAGAGCAAAAGAACAAGAGAGAGAGAGAGAGAGAGAGAGAGAGAGAGAGAGAGAGAGAGAGAGAGAGAGGCTCAAAACAAAAAAACATACTATTATAATTAAGGGAGGTTGCAGAAAGAACCTCAGAGCCAGCTTTGAGTGACATACTGTATCATATTCACATCTCCTGAACCTCTCCAACAGTACTAACAACTGGGGACCATGTATCCAAATGCTTGAACCTATGGGGGACATTTCTTGTTGAAACCATCCTCTAGTACCATGCCATTACCACAGTATTGGTCTCAGAGTCAGTTTTCAAAGGTGATAATAATGAAAATACTGAGATTCGAATGTTTTGTCTAGTACAGCATAGTGACACTTCTTACCATGTTGTTTTCTAATGCATTATTCTGAACATTTCAAGTGTATAAACAATTTGAAAAACTTGTATAGCAAGCCCATACACTCATTCAGACATCTTCCATTAATATTTTATTGAACTTGCCTCATCACTTTACCTGGCAATCCATCTATCCCTGTAAGTGGTCATCAATCAAATCTTTGAACAAGTCAAAGTAAGTCATAGATACTAGCACAAATTCTCCCAAATATGTCAGCATATATATCATTACTATAACTCAACATTTTACAATTATATTCTTTAGATAAATCTGCAGGAAAATGTACAGATCTGAGTTGGGACAAACGTTGCATGCCCATGCATGCCTGTTCTCTAGTTCTTGGTCTGTTTTCTAGTCTTCCTTAGCCTATATATTTTCACTCCTCCTTGAAGCCAAATGCATTAAGTCAGGGTTGCATATATTTTGGGTAGGGGTGAGGGTGGGAGGTTAGTGGTGAGAGGTTGGAAGACAGGGGATAAATGAGTGTGTGTGAGGTGATCTTGCGACTCTCCCTCTACTCCATAGTCAAGCTGCAGAAAATAGACCTCACTCCAGAAAGTCCCTTTCTGCAGTTTCCAAGTCATAGGCTTATTCCACTGGCAATTCTTGACTTTATGCTTAGGTCCATCATAGATTAGTTCTAGAAACTGTCAGTGGAACCATATTCTTTTGTGAAATGATAGTTAGCATGCATGGAACTTCTAAATATATTTCTTATCATTGAATGTTATTTCATTGTATATTAACATCCTGCACTTTAAAAAGTTCTCCTTAATAGACACCTGAGTTGCTTCACATTTGTGACTAGCATAGGATCTATTAGGAACCTTTTTTCTCTAAGAACTGTTAAGAACATGATTGCATATTTCTTGATATATATATATATATATGTATTATACATACATAATTTATGTGAGTTCCTGTTGTTCACAAATTCTTCATCAATTGATGTTATCTGTTTATTTAACTCATCCATCATCCATTCTAGTCTGTGGTCTACTATCTCATATTTTTATATTTATTTCTATGAAGAAAAGTTATCCTAGATACTTTTTATGTGATAATTGACCACTATTTTCTTTTCACTCAGAGTTTTGTCTATCCTTAAATTATTTGGTTATTATCATCATATGAATTCCTTATTTTTTGAGATATATTCATATATATGAATATTTTCTTTGAGTCTGTTATTTATTTGAGATCGTTTCTGGTAAAAGTATGATTTTGGTGAAAGTTAATACCATTTTTATTATTGGGCTTATTATTGTATTTGCATCTTAGTAAAGAAATGTTTCTTAGGTCTAAATGGTGATATTATTTCTTTTTGGAAAACTTCTAATCCTGTGATTCAAATTTAGGCCTATACAGTAGGACTCAGGAGTTAGGACAGTGCTTGTCACAAGTAGTGTGGTTAGCACAGTTTGAACTAAAGGCTTTGTCCCCTTTGTGCTCAGATGTCTTTTTTCTTAAGTCAAATGAATATGCAGATGTGAGTCTGTTTCAGAGTCTCTGTCAGGATCTGTTTTATATTTTATTGGTTCTTTATGATGAAACCACACCACCCTGTACCTTTGCAAAAAGCTTGGGCCTCAGGATATATTTGTGTTTCTAAATTATATACCTTCTGTAACAGATTATTTAGCTATTGTAAGTCATTAATCTTTATTTTTATGTGAGATTTATAATTGTCTTATTAATTTTAACAAATTTTGGTATTATAAGAATTACCTTGATTCTATTGATAAATTTATCTAATTTTGGGGAAAACTGACATCTAAGCAGAGGCTTCAATGTCATAAACATGATTTATCCTGCTGTTTACTGAAGTCTGCAGTCACTCTGAGTAGAGTCTTGAGGTTTGTCATGAAGAAGCCTTACAGGGATTTTTATAATTATATGCTGTAGAATGTATTTCAGATGCTGTTTTTGCAATTTACACTGTAAATGAAAAATTTTCTTTAATTAAAATTTCCAACTTATGTTAATAGTATATAGGCATGTAATTGACTTTAAATATTGACTTAAAATGCTGTAAACTTATAAGATTTAACTATCACTTTATTGTTATGTTAGTAAGGCCCAAAGTATTTTCTGTAATAGTAGTCATATCATGTGTGAATACATAGTATAGATTTACTTAAAAATTTTTGTTTATTTTTCAACATTTTATCAGTTCTTGCTTTATCCTACAATTCAGATAATTAGTAAAATATTTTCTAAATATATTGAGATAAGACATCCTTGCCTTGTTTTGAGTTTGAGAAGAGAATCCTTAATGTCTTATCCTTTATGTTTATTAATTGCTTCCATCAATTTTGGCTAACTATAAATGTATCTATATACATTATAGATAAATTATAGATGCCTTCTGTCTAAATATAATTGTATAACTCCAGATATCCTAAGTACACATAAAACAGAAAATGTATTTTCTATATCTTTCAAGACAACTATATAATTTTCTGTTTTATGTTATTGACATCTACATTATATTCATATTTCTATTTTTAACTCCATTAGTATTTCTGGGAGGTATCCTCCTCTCTGGTGATTATGTAGTATATCACGCCAACAAATTTGAAAATATTGCATTCGATATCCGTGATTTTGTTCAAAAATTCCTTTGAGAAAGTAAACAGTTAAAGACAAGCAACAACATGCCATATGGTACTTGTAATGTAGAAATAAAATGCGTGACAACAGTAGTTCAAAGGATAAAATCTATGAGAATATGCTGGGCAGATCATCTATTTTATAAATATATCTATGTCTGTCTATATATCTAAATGTATATCTATATGTATACCTATATCTATATTCTTCATAAGCATATGTGACCATGGAATGTGTGTGTACATACATGTGTGGTTATATGTGGGTACAAATATGATTGTGCATAGGTGTGGGGTCATTGAGGTTGATGTTGGTAGTATTCTTCAATCATTATTCTGCCTTATTTTTGAGACAGCTCTCTCGATCAAACCTAGAGCTCACTGATCACCACTCCTACTAGTCATAAGGCTCTAGAATCCCTCGTCTCTGACATCTGACGCTAGCATGACAGGGGATCATACCAGCTGGCACTTATGCAGATTCTGGGGATATAAACTCTGGTTTTCTGTTTTTATGGCAAGTGCTTTAACCCTCATGTCTATATTCTTTTAAAAGTAAAGCCAAACTATGGTAAAGGTGTGCATTGTGAGTCATAACTACTGAATTATAATGCATGGTAAATCATAGAATAACTCCAATACCAATTCCAAAACAAGATAAAGATCAAAACCCTATTAAGTGCTCAGGTAACCCAAAAGAAGGCAGAAAAAAAGGAAAAAAAAAAGAAATAAAATCAGATGAGTCAAACAGATAACAAAGAACAAGGTAATGTATGTAAGACCAAATAAATGATGAAAATCTGTTTTCTCTGTCTTTACACAGTACTTACCATGCCATGCAACAGCTGGTTCAACACCAAATGCAGAAATATAAAAAAGCGGGGATTTGAGTTACTTACCCTCCTCAGGAGATGGAGCATTAGCTAGACCTGGAAGAGCATGACAGCAGGGAGAAGTATATGGGTAACAACTTTCAGTCGAGTACTCTGATGTATGAGTTTGGCCTAAGACTGGACTGGGGGAGCATTGTCTAGTTTTATAAATTGCAACATATCAGGAAAATGGGTTGCATTATCTCTCTATAGTTGGAATTTTACACCTCCCCCAGAACACAGTTTAAATAGAACACAAATATTACCTAATAACAAGGTTGGAAAAATATGGGGATCTGAATTACAGTCCTTTTGGTTTGCACAGCTTGTGCTTTACCCCATGATCCACCTGCAGTCCCACATGGCTAAATTTAAAAATGTAATTCAATCTGCATTGTGATAAGCTCACTTAGCAGAATGAGCCACCATAAAACAAGCAATTTATTCCTAAAACAATTGAAGAAGTCTCCATGCTAAAGTGTGAGAACTATACTTATCTGTCGGTGTAAGAACGGATATTTAGCATGTAGCTAGGGCCGGTTGTGGTGGCAAACACCAGTAGGATTTGCTGAAGGAGGCAGAAGTAGGAGGATCATGAGTTCGAGGCCAGCTTGGGTTAGAATGTAGCTAGGGATTAGTTGTTTAAAAAAGTGGTGGTTGTAGGTTCTCAGCCAAGATCCAGTGCTGGGTAGGTGGCCAGAGCTTCAGTAACAGGGATTATTTCCCTCTTGTTGAGTCCAGTTAGAGAGCTATTGGTTATGCCCAAGGTATGTGTGTCATTGCTGCACCCTAGGGGCTATTGTGCCATGTTGATCATGGTTGTGATTCATAGATGGCATAGCAGGGTAGGGGCTGTTTGCTGTTTCTCTCCTTTGAAAGCTTGCACAGTGCCTTCTGGTACCATGCAAGCTACACTTCAGGGCAGAGGCTTAAAGTTACTTACATGACAATTCAAACTGTGAATAAATTTAAAAGATGACCATGGTCCATGGAAACTGACTTTCAATACTTAAGGCAAATGAGTGAATGAATTAATTCAGTAAGTGTTCGTAAAAATCAATACTAAAATGGGTTATTTTAAATATAAAAAAGGATGAGAGAAAAAGGGCAGTTATCAGAATAAAACCTCTAAACATTTAAAAAAAAATCAAGCCTATATAAATACGAAATTGTATTAAGAAAATGTAAATAATTAAAAGACATCCGGAATTGGTCATGAGAGCATTTCTATAAAATATTTCATTTATTGATATGTTTTTACTTACCTGTGTCTGTGTGAATATATGCCACATGTAATATGTCCATGGAGACCAGAGGACAGCATTTGGTGCCCTGTAGCTGGTGTTACAGGCCATTGTAGGCTTCAAACTTGTGCTCGGGAACCATACCCAGGTCCTCAGGAAGATCTGCAAGTAGCCACTACTGAGCCCTCCTTTTAGGCACTAATGAGGTACTTTGTTGCTGGAACTTTACTGTGTGGGAATTAGTAATAATTATAAAGACAAATCTGTTCCAGCACTCTTAGCTCATTACTTACTTGATCGCTCTGTTTCTAAAACTCTGATATGTTGCTGCAGTTTGTCTGTCTCACAGAAGATCATGTAGAACAAGCTCTGTCTTCCTCCAGCCGTGTGATCACTCTCGTGTACATTCCCATCATTGTGGTCCTCATTACACCTGATGTTGTGCTGTCTAAACTTTTGCCTACTGAAACTGTGACTAAATTAACTTTATCTTTGTTGGTAGCCTGCCTGCCTCACATATTCTACCATATTAATGAAAATGGGCTACTACGTCTTTTGCAAGAGACCTAGAGTCCTTCCTTTTATAATTTAGATCTTTGCCAAGAGAGGGCTCTGGCCTTTTCTGGCTGTCTCAGTCACATCTTCCCAGATGTGTAAGAGAATCTCATTATAGCTTAAGATGCTCTCGAACTTGTTATATAGTCCAAGGAAGGGCTTAGATTTTTCTGCAGACATATGATTTGTACCTTGAAAAGGTCAGCATGACTGTATATCTACACCACTGACCCCTACTCTTCTTTCTTTTGAATTCTGTTTTCAAGGAGTGGCTTCCATATTGTACTCTCACTGACCGTGTGTGTGTGTGTGTGTGTGTGTGTGTGTGTGTGTGTGTGTGTGTGTGTGTGTGTGCGTGTGCATGCAGTAAGTCCTTTCAACTTCATGGACCTTCTGAATCTGGAGTAAACATTGCTGACAAGTTCAAATGACATTCTCTAATATCAGCTTCTAAAGAATAAAGATCTGGAGAGATGGCTTAGGAGCTAAGCCATTTAACAGTTGTTCTTCTCGCCAAAGATCCAGGTTCTGTTCCCAGTACTCAGGACCCACCATATGGAACCTCACAATTGTCTGAAAATTTAATCCCAGGAAATATGATATCCTATTCTGGCTGCCACATGCACCAGGTTTGCACACATCACACACACACACACACACACACACACACACACACACAATTAGGCAGAAAATCATATGAATAAAAAATAAAAAATAATAGAGATAATATTTTTTTCTTGGTGTATGTGGTGGTTTGGCCCAGGAAGTAGCACTATTTGGAGGTGTTGCCCTGTTGGAGGAAGTGGGAATAGGCTTTAAGACCCTTGTCCTAGCTGCCTGGAGACCAGTCTTCTAGTGGTCTTCAGATGAATATGTAGAACTCTCAGCTTCTCCTGTACCATGCCTGCCTGGGTGCTGCCATGATTCCTGCTTTGATGACAATGGACTGAGCCTCAGAACCTGTAAGCCAGAGCTGATTAAATGTTGTCCTTTATAATAGTTGCTATGGTCATGGTGTCTCTTCATAGCAGTCAAACCCTAAGACAGTATACTTTGCTTTTATGCTTTTCTTCCTTGGTAGAGGACTTGAGTAGAAAAAAAAACATGTCTTGAGAAATATTATAATACATGGAATTTTATGTGTGAAATAATCATAAAGCTTTCAGGTTGCACAAATTGATGCCTTTGTATTGAGTAATGGAATATTTTCATGGGCTTTGCCTCGTCTTTACTATTGCTGACTCTTTTATGCCCTCCTTTATATTTTACTCTTAACTTTAGCAAGATGAACTAACTGATGACATTTTTGTCCACAGGGCAAAGGCTATTTCTATATGGGCTCTACCAGCCTATGGACATGTTCTTGGGCACTAAAGAAGACATTAACAAACATGCCAGGCCCAACAGCTACATACTCTCTCCGCTACAGCCCTCTAGAAAGCTAGCTTTGTGCTAGAGGGATCATCTTTGTAATAAACTTTGGCTTTCTTATAGCCGATATCAATTGGATGTCTGCTTGAAGGTTAGCGAGTGAACATCTGGAGAACACAGTGGATTTGCTCAGGGAGCAGAGAATAAATTAGCACTTACCAGAAGCCATAGTTCATTGAGTTATTTATGTGTCCATAGTGGAACTAAGCATAGGGCCTAAGATCTCATCTTCCCCTGTTATGGGTTATTCCTCCCATTATCCATGCCTCTGCTTGTCAGAGCAAATAAAGATAAGACACTATGGCTGCAATAACTTGTCAGCACTTTTCCTCCGTGTTACTTCTTCTTTTATAACTCTCCCTACCCCCACCTGCCGCCTCCTGACTTTCTTCTCTCTGATTTTTCCTAACGCTTCCCTTAAGCCATTCTTGATAGTTGGCTGCTTGTCTTTTTTTCTTTGAAGAGCTCAGAACTTCATAACAAAGGGGTTGGTATCACTCAGTCATATTTTGCTTTACTTTTTATAGACTGAAATGCCATGGGAATTTGGCTTTCATTTCTTACATCCCCTTATTAAATCCCAGTGCTTTGTACCTCTAAGAAATACATTGTGATTATTGGTTGGTTTATTTCATTTTTTGAAAAAATTTCATGTCTGTATACTCCAGTCACATCATTTTTTCCATCTCCTTTTTCCAACCCCTTCCATATCCTGCCTCCACCTGCCATGCTCATGCTCAGACCCATGGCCTTTTCCCTTTGGTATTGTTACAACCTGCTGAGTCCATTAGTGTTGCTCCAATGTATACTTGCAGGGCTTAACATCACTTGGTATCAGATAATCAGATAGGGTGCTCACACCTGGTGGAGAGATTTCCAACTCCTGCAGCAACTAGTTAACTGCATGAAGCTCTTCGCCTAGAAGTGGGGCCCCATGAGACGTCCCCTATCCACACTAGCACGTCCGCTGGCGTTGACATTATTCAGGTTTTGTTTAAGCAGACATATTGTTGAGCTTTAGTGTTTTTCCCCCGTCATAAAGAGAAGATACAGTATAGATTTTCTAATTCAACAAATAAGAAAGTGATATTTAAGATTTTAAAACTACAAATATTTTAAATGTCTTTATTACTATTATTGTGTATGTGCATGTGTGTGTGTGTGTGCAGTGTGCATATGCATACATGCATGCACAAACACATGCATCCATGCCACAGTGTGCATGTAGGAAGCAATTTAATAGTTTCTCTTCTTCATCTTCACAAGGGTTCTAGATAGATATAGAACTCAGGTCTCCGGGCTTGCATACCAAATACTGCTATACCCCTTAAAAATCTAAAAGTGTTTAACTTTAAAAAACAAACTATTATTATACTTATTATACTTATTATTATTATTATTATTATTATTATTATTATTATTTGTGTGTGTGTGTGTGTGTGTATAGGTATATGTACGTCATGTTCAGGTGAAGGTCAGAGGATATCTATGTGGAGGCATTTTTTTTTCTTTCAAATTTTTTGGGTTTGGGAGATAAACTAGTTGGTCACTCTTACTAGACAAGTGTTACCTGCTGAGCTGTCTCAGCAGTCTAGAAAGAAATTTTAATTTCAGTGCAATGTTACACACTAAAAACTATTCTTGCTTTCCTGAATTTTATTACTGAGGATTGTTTGGGTCTTAATGTCATTATGAACTTACACTGGGTATATTGTCTTGATTTCCTTTTCTACTTAAAATATTGTCATGAAAACACTAACATTTTATTGATTGCATAATTTCGTAACCTTACATATGTCGTAATCAGTGCAATAATCCTTTGTGAATAGTTTTTCACAATACTAAAATTAATATTTTTAAGTATGGAACTTTTTGTTCTGTCTCATTTGGTGGTTGAAGCCCTAGAGCTTAGTCTGATTGATAATAGATTTTCAGTAAATGAATGTCAATGGTCACAGTGCCTTTATCATTCAAATTACTATACAACTTCCTATACTGTTTCCCTTTGGTTACCAACAAAATCTACAAATAACACTTAATATAAAACACTTTTGTTCCTACTTTTGATCTCAAACTTCTTTGAACAAGGTGGAACACTGTAGTGAATTTTCTGAGACATTTGCTTTTGTCTGGCAAGAGGCATGATACCTTCGAAATCACTTCTGACGTTGGCTTCCCATGCTCAAACTTCATGAAGAAAATCCTGTCACCCAATGATCTCATCTCTACACAAATGGCTAGCACAACAGTGTGTCCTCAGAAGTACCTGTTGGTCCCTCTTGTATCTCTCCATGCAGCCTCTACTGTTCATTACAAATGCAGGAAGAATTTGTCATGGGCTCACCAGGCAATGCTCCTTTACGGAAATAATTACAAACTATAAAACATATGAGAAATGAAACAGCGTGTATGACATTCATATGAAGACAGCTGTGATTTAAGAGACAGGAGATATGATTATGTGCTGCTAAGTTCTTGCCCTGTCTTTGCAAGGACACAGTGAACATAAAGTTTCTGTGTCCTATTGAGGCAATATAAAGTCTTATTTTGCTTAGGAGAGAAGTCTAAAATCAAGCCTGACTATCACCTCTCC